>NC_135861.1:23075430-23117930 GCF_031162955.1 Sander vitreus | reverse complement strand
TAACAGGGCTTTACAGGATGAAGTTTGAAGTAGTTCAGCAGTTGATTCCAAGTATGTGTTTGTGTGTGTGTGACCCACCCTCATGGTAGTGGCGTTTGTGCGACCAGGGCTGCCCGTCACTGTGCTGAAGGAACATCTGAATGCAACGCCTCAACAAATCCTCCCAGCCTGGACGCATTGACGCTCGCAGAGAGTTCTGGTCGATCTGGATCAGTTTACCTGTCAGGGAGGACAGAGGGAGGATGAGCGGGAGGCAAGGTAACAAGGAGACGCATGAAGAGTCGAGTTAAACCTGTTCATGGATAAACAATTAACACCCTCGGCCTGTTTGAACTTCTGCGTTTGTTCAATGGACATTTAGGGTATGCAGCTCCTCACCTGAGAGCTCATGCCGGGTATTAAAACTCTCCGTTCTCTCCATGGCTGTCACCCGACGGGCTACACAGATCATACATGACTGAAGGTCTAAAGGTGAAAAGAAGAAGAGAGTCAGTATATGTCATGATCATTACATGTGCTTCAGGGTCATTGTTTTTGTTTTGACTGAAAATGCTTCTCTAGCTCTCTCATGCAGATTTTCAAAGTAAGACAAACAAATGTGAAAGGATTTATACTCTTGAAAGATTTTCAAGAAAAAGTATCAGGAGTGTGTAAACAAGATGAACGTTCCCATATCATAGAAAAACTTGTGGTGGTGGTGATGCTCCTATAACAAAAAGAACAGAATAATTGATTCTTTTCATCTTCGTCTCCTCTAGTATTTCTCTCTCATGTCCAAAATGTCCTACACACAGTAGGAAATAGTTTGTCTCTGAGAATCACATAGCTAAAAAAGAGAAAAATTAAAATGAGCTTCTTATAATGTACCCAAGTCCCTCCACGTGAGAAGCAACAAATAAATTGTTAAACTACAAAGTGGCTGCTTTGCAACTTGTATTTTTAAATCAGATTTTCAACCAGTTTTGTTTTTTTTAAATTTGATTTTCACTGTCTTTTAAAGATCCCCCCAGATATGTTTTAAAATACTCTAGTTCACACTAGTTGTGATGTCACAAAAAACCTTTTAGATTTAAGGTGACCACAAAGAAACTTTCCTCCTTTAGCAGATGAATGTGAAAATTAATTCCAAGTGAATTAACAATAAGCAAAACACATTTTGAGTGGAGGGGGGCTGCAGATAAAGATGAATTTTCTTCTTTTTTTTTCAACACAGTAAAGTCCTAAATAATGACTTATAATGCACTAAAAGTGTGTCAATTTCGGACTGTGCTAGCGTACCTTCCCCCTCCTCAATCATGGCCTTGGGCTGGGTAAGAGCAAAACACTGCATGGTCTCGTAGTGTGGCCCTCCTGATCCATCCTCCATGGGGCCGTGGGCGTGGCCAAACTTGACCAGCATCCGGCAAGTGAAGGTGTGACTCTTCTGTCGGGCTGCCTCGCTTCCCCACGACACTCCATTTACTAAAAAAGAAAGAAAACGCAAACAAAAAGAAATTTACACTCATAAGTACAAATGAAATGAGCATGTCACTCCTGGGACTGAAAACCAAATATAGCTATGAATGGATTGCCTGTAATCAGATCCCACAACAGCTCACACCCTTTTCCTACTTCGGATCCACACGCACACAAACAAACCACACTGCAACATGTATTTTTTTCCTCTTAAATTGAGAAGCAGAAGCCTCTCCTGCTGTGCGGATGCCTGGCTAAATGGACCATGGGATTAATGTAGCCAAGGTGTCGATTTCCAATATCTCTCCCTCTCAGTCTGCTCTGCAGCGGGCAGAGGCCAGGGACACTCAGCCATCTATCCTCATTTAAGCCTTGACTTCTCATCACGGCACACACAGACACACAGACACACAGACACATACACACACACGACGGGGTCACCTTCACAGGGGAGAGGGAGGAAGAGAGAGAAAGGGGAGGAAAACTTCAGAGAGACATCCAACTGTCCTCCAAGGTCTGTGTGAAGCCTTATCAGGGGCCTTGAGTTGGCCGGAGGTTTCTGTCTGGCAGGTGCAGGAAGGATACAAGAGAAGACCCAGGAGAGTGAGACTTGTCGGGGGTGGGGTGGGGTGGGAGTGTGAACTGATAGTGTGAAGTGATTTAACAAGGCCTCAGGGCAGAGAAAACGCAGTACAGTCGCTGGGGCCAACATCTCCCATAAGACAACAGAGAGGCAAGGCAGAGGGGTCAAAAAACACACAGGCCAACAACAAAAGCTCACTCCATGTTGTGTGCACAAGGGTGTGTCTGTTTTTGTTAGTGTATTTACGAGTGTGTGTGTGTGTGTGTGTGTGTGTGTGTGTGTGTGTGTGTATTTAACTGTGGCCGGCGTGGTCAGCGGTCATCCCACAGGAATGTGCAGCGAGAGTATTTCATTCATGGGCCCAAAAGATAATGAAGGGGCAGAGCAGCAGAGCGAGACACAATGAGGGGTGGGTGAGCAGAGACAGAAACAGGTTGAGAAACAGACAACCACAATATTCGTCTTAGTAGGCAGCCGCATCGAAAATGAATGAGGCCGACAAAGAGCAACTTGAGAGAGGCACAAGGGACTCTCGGAGGAAAAGTAGATAAAGATCTCTTAAAGAGTCTTAAAGAGTAGATAAAGAGTCTTAAAATATAAAGAGAGTGAATGAATAAAGGAGTGTGCAGGGGAATGGGAGAAATAAGTGAGAGAATGTGTCAATGACATGTCAGAGCTGCCACTGCTTAGGAACATTGCTGCGGAGTTAATCGAGTAGCAGGTTCAGTCGAGCACACATATCCATAATTAATCAGCTTTATAAATAGTGCTCTATACACACACACACACACACACACACACACACACACACACCCTTTGAAAAATGCAGTCCTATTGCTGACATAGACATGTAAATATCCACAATAATACACATACATACACAAATTGAATTAAGTAGAGGAAAGAGTGGAGGTGCATTATTCAGCAGTAAGTAGTTTCCAGATGGCTGCCATGGGATCTGAATAGAGCTCAGGCCTGTTTTACACTGTCTGGACCACTGAGTGTGACTGACAGCTGCGCTACGCTCTGCCCGCTTAGCACCGAGTGGGTGGGTGCTCCCGTGCACATGTGGGTTTTGTCAGGTTTGTGTGTGTCTTTCTGAAAAGCTCTCATGCACATGAACAGGCTTCCCAGGAGTTCCTCATTATAGCAAGAGAAGGAGTTAAGAATGGAGGAGCATGAATAAATAAGTGAGTGAGTTTACGTTGACGTGTGCGTGAGGAGTTCCTGTAACCTCTCAAACTTTGTTTTAGACCTCGGCCCTGTGGAAGATGTCAAGCAGGGTTTACTTCTGAGCAGATGTGCAGCTTCCCTGTGAGTGTATATGTGTGTGTGTGTGTGTGTGTGTGTGTGTGTGTGTGTGTGTGTTTCTCACTGTTGGTCTTGGGCAGGTTCTTGTGAAACTCCTCCCTGTCGTCCTCATGGAGAATATTGTACACACTGGTGTTGATGAGCTCCTCCTGTTTGTACTGTAAGTACTGCGTCACGTTGTCAGACACAAACACGATGCTGCCCTCCCGGTTCACCACAAACAGGAAGCCGTCCAGAGCCTGAGAGCACAGCAACAGGAAGTCACCACCCGCAGTCACAGGCTGATCAAACCTTCAATAAATATTTATCCGATCGACCGGGGTGGAGCACTGGACTAACCTGCAGCAGGAGCGGCCCCAGGTGGTCCTTGTCAATGACTCCTTGACCTGTCGAGGACACATCTGACTTCTGGACGTCGTCGTCGTTGGATGAAGCTTTTCCTGCAGGAGAGGAAAGGGAGGGGAAAGAGACAAAATGCATTACAAAAAAAACACCACCAACAGCCATTTCAAGCCCAGCTAACTACAAAGAAGCATAAAAAATGGCAAAGGAAAAGCACAAGGAGAGAGCAACGATACCTGAAACTAGAGGAAATAGCCAGCTATTCACTACTCTAGCTGCACCAGCAGGGGGCAGCGTTTCTCAATCTTCACTTTGAAATATATATATATATATATATATTTTTTAATTTAAAACTACAGGTGAGGAGGGAGAAGGACGGAGGCAGGTTTCTCTGAGGAGCCCGTCAGGAGGAGTAGAGGGCTGGGAGCATGTGGAGCAGGTAGCAGCCGTCCTCTTGCTTTATATTCAGTGTCAGACTCTGAGGGACTGTCTGGTAGGCTGGGGCTGAGAGAGAGAGAGCGCGGGAGAGAGCTAGAGCGGCTCTGGAAGCTGTAATGGTGCAGGGGCAGGAGCTGAGGCACCTGAATTAATGGAGGGGCTGAGGCTGAGAGAGGGAAAGAAAGACAGAGACAGAGACAGAGAGAGAGACAGAGACAGAGAGAGAGAGAGAGAGAGAGGAAGGACCGGAGCTGAACTAGAGGGATGTGGACGAAGACGATATTGACAGAAAACGGCTGGCGTTTGGGTTGTTGTATTAATGCAGGGCTTGGTCTGAGAAAGAGGCGGGGGCTGTTCGGCTACAGGAATCATTCTATCTTATTAGCTCCCAAGGGGCACAGATACCCACACAAAGAAAAAAAAGCCATTGCTGCCTACATCTAGGCACTGTGAAGTTAGATAGAGAAGGACTGAAAGAAATAGGGAGAGGAAAGAAACTGGACATAAACAGAGTGAGTGTGAGACAGAAAGAGAGAGGCTGCACTCCATCAGTTCACTCAATATCTTAAGATGCTGGAAGCAAACCTGGAAATGCTGCAACTCATTGTGCTGCAATACAGATGAGAGGGGGGGAAGCAGAACAGGAGGAAGACGCAAGCGCAGAGTACATTAAATCCAAGTGAGATGAAAAACAGGAATGATTGTTGGAGAAAAGAGCAAATATGAAGACTTGCAGAAAGAGCAACTGAAAGTGAGGAACAGGTAGAAAGAGAGAACGCCCGTGTCATTTCTGTCTTCACTTCCTGTAACTATGGCAACCTGTCAGCAGCCAGTCAGGGCCAGCTGTAGCCTCTTCCCCTTCCTGTCGAGGTGGCAGACTCTGACTGAGCCGAGCAGAGACACAAGAACAAAATTCACCCCTGATCTCGTGAAATACACCTTGAATGGAGAAAAATGTATAGTGACACACAGGTCTGAATGCAAGAGTAAAAATATGTCAATTCTGCACTGACGGTACATCTGCAAAGCAAGAATCTGAGCCTGGAGCTTTGTAAATTGTTCGCTGTGGAAATGACCGCTGCATAAAGGAGACAGAAGTATGACAATGGCAGCTGTAACAGAACTAATAATTTGGCAGTTCAGCAGAATGGATGGGCATGTGATTACCTGCAAACGTCCAATTAAACAGCCCCTGGCGAGGGCAGCACACAGCTGTGCATGCCACACACACACACACACACACACACACACACACACACACACACACACACACACACGACAGGTTCACAAAGCATTGCCAATATTTCCTCCCAAACCACAACAGTTGAGGCTGTGAAATTTGCTGGAGATGAATGACTGATTCGTTCTTGCACCTGGGCTCTGAGGAGGCACACGTGTGTGTGTGTCCAGCTGTCTCTTCCTCCTCATCACCTTTTTCCACTGTTTCCAACACACCCTTCTCACCAGGTCATCTGACCTGTCTGGCTCTAGCTCTTACTGAAGCACCCATCAGGATTTGAGACAACTGCGTCCACTCACCCTGCTCTTTGATCTGGCGGATCTGGCGCACCGTCTCTTTGAGGATGGCACATTTGTCTGGTTTGACGTTGAAGCTGTCGATGTCGCTGAGGTTGGCGGAGATCAGCTCCGCCAGCTCCTCTATGTATTTGCTCTCCTGCTCCCGTCGCTTCTTCTCACACCTGCAGACGGCAATGTGCAAATATTAAAGCTTAGCTAATGCTACTCCGCTTCTCTCAAATTGTCAGTTCTGTTCATATATTTAAAAACAATGCAGAATGGATGCAATAGTAGTTTGTTTGAAAAAGTATGGCTTGCTTTTGGCCACAATGCCTTTTAAGAGTTTATCCAGCAAAACAATTCCAGCAGATGTTTTTATTATAGCTGGAGCACAGTGACTGTATTCCTGAAAGCTGCACCTGAGTTTTGTACGAATTAAAGAAATGATAACGTGTTAATTACTGAGCTTTAGAGGTGCTGGTAGGCGGATTTTTAAAATTTAGACAGAACACTTTGCAATCTTTATGCTAAGCTAAGTTAACCAGCTGTTGGCTGTATATCTATTGTACAGACATAAGAGGAGTATCAATCTTCACATCCAACTCTTGGCACAATTGGTGTATTTTTCAATGTCTCACTTTGTTTTATGACTGTAGATTATGTAGATGTTCTTTTGTGTAGTATAAGAGTTTTCTTGGTCTTTTTATGGTGCCTGACATGTTCTATAAATTTGTGTTTCACAACATGTAGGTGTATTTTATATCCCAAATTCATGGTGAGAGAAGATTTTAAACTTAATTTAAACTTTATTTTTTTTATTTTTTAAAATCATGCACAAAATCTTATCATATTTTTGCACAGATCTAGGTTCTTACTCATCACAGCACAGAAAGGAGCCACATGGCCCAGCCTCAAGAAGCCACTGACCTAGTAGCCCACTTTCCCGCATTTCCTCTCTCTCATGCTGATCAGACACACTCACCCCAGACCAGGCGTGTCGCAAGTGGAGAGCTTGCGTTTCCGGTTTTCTGAGCTCAGAGGCTCCATGGAGTTCTCCCCCAATCCGCTCATCGTGTACACATATCAGCACCTGAGAGGAAGGAGCACACAGACATACACAGGTATAAATAAGAAATAATACAGGCAGAGGAGGCATTATATAGTCCCTTTAGCCCTTCAGCTCTTATTTTACACGTAATTGTGAAGGGAAGAAGACATGGGAATTGTCCTTTCGAACTCAGTAAAAATAACCAATACAGAGGCAGCTTGTAAAGTGGTTACAGTGCAGAATAGTATACAGTAGAGTCAAATATGCTTATATCATGCAAATCGTATTCTCTTGGCAGAGACTGACAAACAAACATGTCTCGTCTGCATCCTTCTCAGAAAAGAGAGTAAGCATGTGTGGTTGTTTGTGTGTGTGCATGTACAAGTTCATCAGCTCATATGACACACACACACACACACACACACACACACACACACACACACACACACACACACACAGGATTAGCAGTGTCTCTGATGATAAGCCACGCTGCACAACTAACCCAGTTAGACAGCCGTCTGTCTCCCATAATGCATCACATTTCGTCTCCAGGAAGTGAGCTGATAAAGGTTGTGGGGAAGAGAGGCAGATGGGACGAAAAGAGGCGAAGAGGAGGAGAAAGAGAAGGAGGGAAAGGAGGAGGAGGAGGAGGATGAAGAGAAGGAACAGAAGAAATAAGGGAGGGAGGGAGAAGCCGGTGCTGTAAAGTGAGCTCTGATTGGTCACTTTCTTTGCCACAGTGACAGCAGCTGACACTGGGGAAAGGTAGGAGGGAGGGAAAAGAGGATGGAGGAAGGGAGGGAAGAAAGGGAAGTAAATGAAGGAAAGAGAGAGAGAACAAATATAGTGGGAGACAGAGGATATACAGAGGAAATGCAGAGGAAGAAAATAATACGGGGGGGGGGGGGCAGCAATCAGAGCGGAGAAAAGAGGCGGAGGCAGTAGGAGGTAGCAAGCTGAGAGAAAGAGAGATAAAGACATGTCAAAGAAAGACAGAAGGTAAGGGGAACAGGTAAGAGGAGAAGAAAAGGGGGAGGAATTAGAGGATATGTAACATTCAGACTGTCTGGTTTGAATGCATGTGTGGCGCACAGAGTGGGTTGAAAGCTTCCAGTACCCCTCTTAACCTTCACAGCCAGAGCAGCTTTTTCATTCCATTGATTACATGGTTATCCTCTGACCAGAGCACTGCCTCTCCTGCATAGCAAATCAGGCCAACGGCAGGGGAGAGATGCCGGCCTGTTATTTAATCACCATGCACCATCATCTCATGCTTCTTCTTATGGGTTCAGAGCAGTTCATGAAAACGTCTGGTTACGTTCCTATTTTGTTTTTGTTCTTAGATAGAGACCATTCTAATCTTCAGTCGTGCGCTCCTGGCTCACAAACAAAGATGGTATCCGGATGGTATCCGGCTAAAAACAAGCAGTGAACACACCTTCCTATTGAGACAGAATCAATGTGAGGGCTTGCTTTCATGCGTGTCTTCAAGACCAGGTGAAACAAGTATATTCCCTTGCAAGACAACAACAGGGAATACTCATGTATTTCCTTAAAGCAAGAGATGCTCTGAAGATGTGCCGATCCTTTTGCTCAATCCCTCCCGCTTTGAGTTTCTTTCAAATTTCTCTTTTAATCTCTCCCTGGAGTACCTCCCATCTGAATGTCTGACTGTCTCGTTGCCTTTGTCTGCTTGCCTACCTGCATCTCTTCTCGCCTATCCTCCTGTCTGCCTCCCTGTGTGCCTGTCTACCTGCCTCCCCTGTCTGCTGCTCATCGTTAGACAAAACCCCCGCTTGCTGTTGTCTGATGAAACCTACCACAAGGGAGACATGGAGCAGAGGAGGTAAAAAGCAGAGGGGGAGGTACAAAGTCAGAGCCAAGAGCCAAAGCAAAGTGTTTGAGTGAAACTCCGTCTTTGCTCCTCCGACGATCCAGCCCGCCTGCCTGGCAGCCTATTGATGGAGTTCTCAAAGGGGGAGATGCTCTAATTGCAGAGTGAATGAGGCGGCCCCAGAGAATGGTTGATTAGGAGGCTGCTGAATGCCCCAGGGAAATGGGTCACCTCCAGCCTGGCGCGGGCCGCCCGCTTTTCCAGTGCAGGGAGAAAGTCAATTACACGCCACAGGCAGTGTGGGGCCTGGTGGCAGAGAGGCAGCCGGGCTGTGGTGGGCACAATATAGCAGCAGGGGGCAGTGGGAATGAGACGCGTAAAGAGGGTAAATGTGAGCGGGTGATGGTAGTATGGAGGGCAGCAAGAGGGAGAGGGAGGGAGAGATGGGCATGAAGATGACAATTTAAGGGAGAAAGAGTGAGGTGTAGTAGATGTGAGAGAGTGAGTGCAGAGCAAATAGTAGAAATTACCTTAGCTTCTCTACACCTGGATAAGGCATATTTTGAATTAGAGCAATAAGAACATTTGAAATGAAACTCTGGAAATTATAAAAGCCTTGGCTGAGGTGGAAAAGATATTGAGGAGATGTACAAAATGATGATGAAAACAGAAGAAAACGCATATGTCGACAGGGGAAGCAAATTAATTCATGAAAATAAACACCTTTATTCCTTGTATTTATACATAAATAATACAAGGAATTGACCATTTATAGCAGATAGTTACAGTATACCGTTATATCTGAAGAAAAGGACTCTTTAAGAATCCAAGCAGCAACAGTGCTGCTGGAAATACTAGTCCAAACACATACAGAATAGAAGAGTACATAATGGAAACACACTTTAGTTCTCATGCACCTTCTTTTTGTGCCTAATATTTACCCTGATCATTTGGAAGCACACCTAGCATGATAACAAAGAGCTTAAAAGAAAATTGAGATGGAAACAATTGTATGGAAATTCAGTGGAAAAGGAAGGCATCATTCATGACACCACAGCTAAGAGCTAGACATAAAACAAACACATTCCCCACGCCATTTGGCTTCAAAACAGCTGCATGTTCATTTAAGTCTACAGACTAAATCATATAGTTGAAGATGACTCAAAAGGCATTAATCAGGGCCAGTGACAATAGCGGAAAGCTGTTAATCAGAGTGCTTATTAAGCGGCAGCTGCTTTTGGCTCGGCCGGAGAAACAAATAAGAACAGGACAAAGACTGAGCCGTCATGGGAGAGTCTTCTGTTCTCCTGCTGACATGACAGTGAGTGTAGTGTACCCATGCAAGACAAACAGGTAAACAGCTCCGGAACTTTCACACTAACTTTGACCCGATTCTCCACCCTGATCTTGACCTGAGCGATTTCAAGGGGTCACTGCCTTCATGCTGACAGCTGACCCACATATTTTCCGGGTCATTAGACGGGTGTGAAAGGAGTATCACTCAGGTCAACAGTGCTGTGGCATCAATTGGGGTGATGTGAAACTCCTGCTACAGGACAGCAGCCTGCCGGTTACCATGGAGCCTGAAGCCCAGTGGGGGCATTGCTCACCGGGGAAGCACAGACTTTATGGCAAAACCAAAGGAAGCATTTCACCTCATAAACTAGAAAGCATGCAATCCAATCCCAGTTAGGTTAACATGCTACAGGACAAACAAATATCCCCTTGATGAAGAGGACTTCTTGTTGACCCCCTGACCTTCCTCTTGCATACAGGAAATATAAATGTCTATCTAAACCGCTCTTCAAACATGGAATAAGGGTTAGGCGATAATTCAATATCATACTTTATCGTCTTTCAATGGAATCGATAGTGTGAAAAAATCCTTTCGAGATTTTGTGATACACAATTACGTTAAATTGACAAACTTCTCAGAAAATGTTATCTGAAATACCTGAGGGGAGTTTCATTTGAAAATTGCAGTTTTGGTTTTAATGTGATTAATGGTAAATGGATGGTAAATGGACTGCATTTATATAGCGCTTTTCTAGTCTTTTAACCACTCAAAGCTCTCAACACTACGTACACTGGTGGGCGAGGCTACCATACAAGGTGCCACCTGCTCATCAGATAAACACTCACAGCCATCAGGGGCATTTTGGGGTTCAGTAGCTTGCCCAATATATTGCCAAAACAATTTTAAAATATGTCTGTCGTATATATTTTCCTATATCGTTTCTATCGCAATGTCGAAAACCAGCAGCCAAACTGCGGTCATTTGGACAATACTTCACGTTCTGATCCTTGCCCATTATGTTCATTTTGCACTAAAGTTCTTTAGGAAATGAGAGAATACTCCGTACTTTTCATTTGTCAAGTATTTAATTCACACAGGAGCATACAAAAATAGGATTTACCATCTAGTTATAACATGTAGATTACTTATTTATTGAATCACCAGAAAACATGTTAAAGCGTGATCTATATATTGTTATCGAGATATGAATTGACCTATATCAGGATAGAAGATTTTGGTCATATCGCCTGGCCCTACATGGAATATGTAACATTGCTGGCCTCATTTATCTGTTAAAGTGACAGCTTTTTGTCATTCAAACATAGGTGTCTTTTACATAAATGTTCCTAACTTCAGACATCAGAGAACAGAGCCACAACACTTGTGGTGTGGTGTGATATTTGGAAGAAGGTTTGTTCCTATTTGTTTATATACTGTATGTATATGTAAGCATTTTACTGGGTATTTTTTAATTTCCTCCATACAGTAGAAATGGATGAAAGTTGAAAACAGGAACAGAGTGCTGCTTAGGTTATTATTGTGCCTGTATGAGTAGCAAAATTATCATTATGTTACATGTGACATTTCAGCCTCTAGAAATTATGTTTTGTTTTATCTATTTTATTTCTTTGAAATATCACAAAATGTTTGATTATAGCGAAAGAAAATTAAGTTTGCAAAGAGATTTTATTGTTTGTAACAATAACTCTGAAAAAGTTTAATAGAGTTTGTGGATCAAACATTCAATATTAACTAATAATTCCATGGATATCAATCAGATAATTGTTTTCTAAAATTTGAACACTAAATTAGTTCTGTTTTTAGTTTTTGGTAGGTGGGAGAAAATTTCCAACATAACTTTATATCATTCTTGACATCCTTTAAAACTATGACTGTACGGTACTTTTTCATTCTGAATGTGTTTTTTTTTTGTATACTTCAATGTACACAATTAAAAATAAGATGCAGAATATAAATGCATCTAAAAACTGAAAGCAAAAAAAGAGGTTTTGGAAGACAAAGTGGAGAGACGACAGACTTCCCACGATAGTGAGTCACAGCAGAAAAAAGCTCTATGCAACAAACAAAAATGTGTCAGAAAGAGCTACTGAGAGCAGACGAACAGAGTGCACGGAACAAAATAGCAAGAACAGATAATCTAGATTTATCTTTAATCTGTTAATTATTAGTATGTACACAGGCAGATTGATTTCTGTCCAAGTATCACCAGAGAGTTTCAAGGTTAACAGAAAGATTTTAAAATCTGTTGAAAACCTAAGAAACTGTTAGTTCCCTACGTAAAACAGCTGTTGGCTGAGTACATTCATTCACCGCCTCTCAAACGCTGAGATGGCAGAACTGTGGCTCTAACTGACATCAAACTTCCTGTGTGTTTGTTTGACAAGCGTCTCCATTCTTTCCTTTTTGGGGGAGGAGGATAAGACTGTGAAGGCAGGGCGGTCCGGGCATGGTTGCTGGTTGTTGGCGACAAAAGTGAGGAGGTGATAGGAAGGCAGAGGGAGGGAGAAAGGGGGAGGGGAGGTGACAGTAAGTAGGGCGAGTGTGATGCAAATAGCCCCACAGTCGCCTCGCCCGCCCACCTGCGTGCCTGCCAGCGGCTCTTTCATAATCTCTGTTGACAAAACAGAGGCACACTGCCCTGGTCTGGCCATGTAAACTCACACCAGTGACATGACAAGAGCTGCTTCGATTGGAGTACTCAAGCCATGGACAGTCTTCACTGCTTTATGAAGGATGAAGAAGAAACTGGCTCCCAGTTTGCCGTCTGATCTGATTCTGCCGATTTAAGTTGTTCTAAGCCAGTATAATACATTTCGGTAATATTTTTCCCTTCTGTAAATTCACATTTCTGTGTTTTCCTTTAACTATATTGTCAAGGATCCTCAACAATAAACATTCAAGAGTGCTTTATTGTCATCATCTCTGAATTACTTGAAGAAGCAACTGAAATGTCTTTGGGCCTGTTCTGACCTGGTTTTAACATCTGTCCTGAGTGATCTGATCACATGTGGACACCTCTAAGTATGTATGTCCCCACCTGGCAGCAGAATGTGTCAAATGCGTCTTGAGTGACCACTTGTGATCAGATCTCGCTTCCCGGCTCTATATGCAAATAAACACGTAACCTACATAATTTCCGTTTGCATCTAGGGTCGTTGTGTGTGTGTGTGTGTAAATGTCAGTTGTTCCTCTGAATCATACATTAGAAATGTGGATGACAAATGAAAAAGCGCTGCCCGAAGTCTGTCTGTGTGCTGAAATAAGCTATCTACTGACGGGCGTTGGGACCTGTGCAGGAGAAAAATAGGTTTTTAAAAGTCTTGTGCATTTGTTGTGCCTGCTTTATTTTAAGTTAAGTTGTGTTAAGTTACGGCTCAACATTTCCTGATTTTGCTGCTTCATGATAAAAGCTTTTAAATAACAAAATAACTGGGGACCTTTATTAGGCTTTTATTGTGAAGAATTTATAAGATGAAACCGTTTTGCAGTCACTGCTTTAACCACTCAGGCTCACCGGCTTTCTCCAGAGCTAACACAGCACTGTGAAGATAGGTCTGGCAATGCAACATAAAAAAAACAAAATGAAACGTTAACCCGATTTCTCTTTGCTCATGTAAACACCATATCCTGAATATGATCATAACCGGGATAAGCCTCATAAACGGGTTATTCATGTCCATGCAAACGCACTCTACGAAAAAAAGATGGAGTAGATTACTGTGCCACCGCCCGACGCAGGATGACACCTGAGTGCGCAGCCCATAGCCGGAGCATAATCCGGTTTCCGCGGCAGTCACCAAATCCCACACACAAGACCAGCAAGCCACAGCGTTATATGGCAGATGGAGCCGAGGCAACGTTTGGGTTTGTGGCAGAAAAACATTATGACAAGAGGATTGTGAAAGAAATCGAGATTGCGCGCAGCTGGACAACAGACTTGCTGAGTTACACGTGAGCACGCTTCAAACCACTTTCAATTAATATTCTCCACCCCTGCCCTACTTATACAATACAAAGCTACTCTTTTAATGTCTGTCTTAATCAGTTGCATGTTTTCATACAAAATGAGCTTTACACAAAACCTTATCACAGCTGAATATTTATATAATATATGTAGTGTTCGAGCCTACATTTTATGTAGTCTTGATTTGGATGGTCACTTACATTTAAAAAGGTTGTAAATCTAGTTCTTTAAGTAAATACAAAAAAAAGACCACAGTCAACTTTAATCAAATAAAACTATAATAATAATAATAATCTAATTTCCCACATCATAGTGGCTAATTAGAGTGAAATGCATACAAAAACACATCTTAAGTGATATATTAACAAGACATGCATATAAAAATATCCAAGACAAATGTCAATGATCATGTCATGCAACTGCTGAATTAGAGTACAGGCACCTTTTTGGTCCAACTCAGGAACTGGGAGAGACTGATTCATGCCAGTCAGAGACATGAATCAGAGCTAAAGAAAAGTCAAAATGATTAATTGTTTCAGCTGGGTACAAAACACTGCACCATAGTTCCTGAATTAATCCAAAACTGACCCAAAATCCCAAAAGTGAAAATGATGTAACCTGCTGAATGTATCATCAGGTTTCTACAAAGGGTAAACGTCAGGTTCTGCTCCAACTGAATTTTAAGTTCTGCGATTGGATATTTCTCACCAAAATGCTGAGACTCTCCACGTGTTTGATCTGTACAGGCATGTACCTTTGACTTTTTATTCAAAGAAACAAATGCTTTTATGCCCATCCAAGTCTCAGAAGAGCTCTACCTGCCAGTCACCTAACATTTAGTCCATGTGTGGCGAACATGGACTTTTTCTTTTCTTTCATTAACTCTTTGTGGAAGAACCCAGGAGCTGCCTGCCCCTCCTCATCTTTATTCTCTCTAGTTTTCTTCCTAATCATGTCCAGTATCTCCTCTGCCTGGAACTGGACTCTCCCTTCTCCCCTCTCTTACTGACCTCACTCTTCACACAATCACTGCTGCTATCTGTGCAACGGCAGGGTGTCTGCAAAAGCATGTGTGAGACTACACGTGAACGAAAGAGAGAGTGTGGTTTAGTTAAGTCTGGGCAGATTTACTGTGTGTATATATATAAAAATAAAAAAAAAAATAAAAAAAAAAATAAAATAATATATATATGTATGTATGTATGTATGTATGTATGTATGTATGTATGTATGTGTGTGTGTGTGTGTGTGTGTTGTCACATGCAGACAAGGGTAAAAGATTAATGCTCTCTTTCAGCCTCTGTGGCAGGTAGAGCAAAAAGAATAATTTGATTTCTCCCTCTTTCTCCCTGCTGCCTTCCTACTCTTCATTTTTTCATCTGCCTGAAAATCCTCCGCTCAACCCTCTTTGTTCCAAAACTATTCCACCTTCCTAAATCCAAGCCTTAAACACAAAACAACTCGATAAAACATTTGCTTCAGAGAACACAAACTGTTCTCTGTGTTCAGGTCAGGAGGATGTTGCAAGAATGTGGCAACAACAAGAAACTGTCTCTGGCAAACCGCTCAACCTAAACCCAGCAGGCTGTTACCATGCCAACCATATGGGATGTTAGCCCACCTTGTGACAGCGCCCGAGATGATGGACGATCAGATCCCCCCTCCCCTCTCTCTGGGGGTGTGGTCCTATGTGGGCTGGTCAATGGAGTCTGGAGAAAAAAAAGAAGAAAAAAAAAGTTTACAGTCAACAGTGCATGTTCATTACGGTGATATTAATGAATAACAAGCAGCATTATTAATCAGCGGCCTGAAGACACATGCACAGGAAGCTGCATTAACAACTTAATGAGCAGAAGGAACTGTGAGGGAGCCGTACCTTTGCTATGTGCTTTTGTCTTCATTACGGGTACACACGTACAGAGAAAACACACTGTGCATTAGCATTAACATATACACCCGCTCCCACAGCCAGACCACCCACCCACACACCCACACACACACACACACACACACACACACACACACACAAAAAGGGATGTTGAGACACAAGTTTTACAAGAAGCCAAACCGTCGAAACCTGAAAGTGACGACAGCATAAGATCCACAATTCAGCTGGTCGCTCAGACTAGCTATAAAAGGTAAAAGTTCCACTAAATGTGCACTCCTGATCCATACAACTGAATTTAAACATCAAGCCTTTATTGGCAAATATCTCTCATGCTTTGTGGATTCTGAGCAAGATTACAAAAACAAACTATTAGGCTAAATCACCGCTCTAATCCCAAAAGCACATAATAGGCTAATTTGTGTCCATTTAGATCCTGATAAGAAACATTGTGTGTGTGTGTGTGTGTGTGTGTGTGTTTTGGCCACGCCGAGTTGTTGTAGTAGCTCATGTGATCTGTCTGAACAATCATAAGAGTGTAACCCGTGGGGGTAAAGAGTGCGTAACCATGGAGAACGCTGGGCGTTTCCATGACACCCTGTCATCAGTGAAGCACGCTGTCAGGATGTCTCATGTTCATCTGTCACTGTGCCTGAATGTGTGTGTGATAGAGATAAAATGTAGGTTACTTTCGTTTTTTATTACCGGGATGTGTGAGAGCGTCGTGTCAGAGTGCACGTTTACAACCAAATATCTGAACACGCCTACATGAGCGTGTGTGTTTGTATGGCTGACCTCATGCCCAGTGTGCCTATGCTGTGTATGTTTACATTTGTGTGTGTGTGTGTGTGTGTGTGTGTGTGTGTGTGTGTGTGTGTGTGTGTGTGTGTGTGTGTGAGCGTGTTTGTGTGTTAGTGTGCCATTCACCATCAGTGACCTGACCGCTGGCTGCACCCATGATTGGGAGCAGATGGGGGCTGTCGGGGTGTGCGTGTGTGTATGTGTGTGTGTGTTAGAAGGAAGAAGGCAGAGGAGGAGGAGGGGGGGTGGGTGCTCTAGTTTAGGTGATGTATGGACTCTCACAGACCAACAAAGACCCTCCTTCAACCGATGTGTTTCCTATTAATTGAAAGGGGAAAAAAATTGAGCCAGAGAACAACTGCTGAAGTGGGAAGGATTTATAGCTCAGCTGTGACAAAGAGTAACGGACTCCATTTTTTGCAAAAGTTGGAGGGGGGGCGGGGGGGTTGTAGTTCTCTTCGTGCACAAGCAGGAACAAGAGAGCCGTCAGTGCGATCATTACTACTCTTTGTGCTCACTTTGAAACAGCCGTGAAAATGAGAGAGAATAAAATGGTAGTTAAGAGCATGTGGCGTTGCTCATACCAGCGTAAAGCCTTGAATATAAAAGCAGTGTGAATGAGCCCAATATGCAGAGGTTGAGTCTAGGAGAGGCCTTTTTACGCCGCTCTCATCCTTTTAACACGTCTGTTGTACTCTTCAATTACTCGACACCAGAGTGCCTAACAACCTTTTACTGTATGAATGTTTGCTCGATGCACTTGAGCAACACAATCAATATCTTACACTACTTCCTCTTGTCAAAGAAACACACTTTGAAGGATGCAAGTAAGATGCAGCCAGAGTTTACATTTTACAGAGGATGCGCAAGCCATTAACTTCACGAACTTGAGCTTCTCAGTATATCATCAACAGTTATAAGTGGCATCTCATGTCAATTCTGCATTTCAAAGCCATACGAGCATAAACAACTGTCAGAGAAGCTGATTTAACTCAGTGGTCAGTTTGTTGTGACGTTTGGAGATATTTCTTCCTCTTTCCATGTTACAATAATGCAGAACTCACAGATGAACAATCAGTGTTTCCTTGGCTTTTGTTCCTAAGCTGCCTTATATTATTCACTTAAAATTGGGGATTGTCAGTTGTCTCCGTTAAAGCTGATATTTGGTAATAAACTTTATTTGCCTGCATCAGCCAAAAACAATGCAAAATCATGCAGTGAAAATGCATGTCAAACACAGGAAAAACTGCATTTCACATTAACTGAAAGGTACTTATGGAAATATTTGCTTCAAAAATCCACAAACTACTGTATGAGTAAACATTTACTAATTCTTTCATTGTATTACAATGTTTGTGTCATCGAGCCCATGAACTAATAGACAAGAATTAATCAAAAACCTGTGTGCTTCAGTTTCCTTCCTTCATGGACGATGATCTCTACACCGACATGTCCATCTCTGATAGCAATGCTCCTCAACATATACAGTAGAGCTGTAGGATTACTGCACCTTCATTTCACTTTAATTGCTGTGAGAATCTTGAGGGAAAACTGTTGAAATGTGGCGAAAATTGTGACTGTGTGCCTTGCCAGATCACATTGTGATGCAGCAGAAGTAGAGCAAAGTTAAGATTTTCTGCTTATTTAAATTATTGAGAGGACTGTGTTTTTTTTAATGCGCTTTTCAGGTCGGTCTTGAAAACGTATTACTCAAAAGGTCTGCATCTGATTTTTCGCATCCTTTAAGTCTGTCACCAGGGCATAGAAAATGCTTTTTTTCTCTTTAAACCCCCAAATATCGATGAAATATCAAATATCAGTACCTTGTTGCTTGTTCTTTTCCAATTAAAAAAAATAGATTTGTTGGTGTCTGGGTATTTTGCCAAACAGGAACTGGATCCCTAATGGACCTGGCTATCAAAAACCAGTCCTTTGAACACTAAAATGTTTTTTTATTTGCGTGTACTTAAACACACCCTTTAAAAAAGCATTGATGTCCAGCCGAAAGAATCTGCCCCTTTAAGAAACATCTTCAGGCGACTGATAGATAGGCAAATGAAATTCAGGCACATCCACTAGTTGTTTCTTTGTGAGCTTTAAGCTTTCCCTCTCTTCACCCCCTTCTTCCTACTGTCTCTTTTTTCACAACAGGATTTTTCTCTCCATGTGTTCGTCTTCTGTAATGACTGTGAATAAGGGAAATTGTGTGTGCTGGCCAGCATACACAATGGCACAGTGAAGAACACATAAAAGTACATTGTGTGTGTGTGTGTGTGTGTGTGTGTGTGTGTGTGTGTGTGTGTGTGTGTGTGTGTACACTCTGGGTAACTCTGCTTTAGTTTTGCTTCACTCAGACCCCTCCAACAAACCCAGCACTCACACTGGGGCAAAATAGGAGCCAAGCCACATATTGGCACCTCGCCACCCCTTAAACAAATCAGACCACAGAGGCTAATAAAAAACTCCAAGTCCAAAGCTGGCCTCCTCAGACGAGGGGGTACCAAAGAGGGGAGTCATTCTCAGCTACCCCGCTCTGTCATAAATGAAGTTGTACAAGACGGAGCGCTGCTTTTCAACTCGGACAAAAAGTACCAGTCTCTCCACTGTCTCCATCATCATCATCCCAAACCCCTTTTCTTTGCTGTTCAATAGCACTTTGATGTTATATTGTTCTTAACTAGCCTCCCTTGAAAAAAAAAAAAAAACACTCATCGAAAACAAATTGCTTCTTAGATCAGTGACAAAGTGAGCGTGAACTTTCCATCTTTAGACCAATTACGGCTATCATAGCACACAGCCCGCCGCTTCAAACTTTACACTTCAGAGAGGGATAAGAGGGGGTGGAGGATGAAGAAAAGCAGAGGGAAAGTGTCTGGCTCAGGCGAGAAATAGGCCAGGCAGGTCTAAAACCTAAAACTCATCTAGCCATCCAGGGTGTGTCTGCTGTAGACTCCCATCAAACATGCATTTACATATTCAAAAAAAGAAACATGAGTCATCTGTTCCAAGAAGGTAGAGGAAACCAAACTCACAGCACACTGCACCACGCTACAGTGTCAAAGTACACAACAGTGAATCTGAAGTCACACAAGCAGCTAACTAATTTCTCAGAAAGAACAAACCGTAAAAAGAAATGAAAGAAAAATGATTGTATTAGGGTTTTGTAATAACAGCTCAAGGCCACTTTAAAATTACTTTACAGTGCAACATCTGTTTTGAGTACAAGCAGACACTCAATGTAATAAAAACGGGCAATTTTCTTCTCTTAGAATTCACAGAGTATCAAAAACTGTAAGACCACGTTTGAAGATCAAAAAAATGAGGGGATCACTGTGCACACGCACCGCTATTCCAAACAAGTGCTTTATTTCGGCTTATATTTGTATTTCTACTGATTAACTATTGACAAAACTTGTGCTACCTGACTTTGTGAGCCTATAAAGCTAATTTATTTCAGTTATTTGGTCCAATATGGGGCAAATATATAGATACAGTATGTAGAGTAAGTTAAAATGTAGACATGCACACTGTGGTAGCTATGCTTATTAATTACATTTACATTGACTTACGGTAGTGGAGTGCAACAAAGGATAGAGAAGGCTTTGAGCAAGATCTGAACTTAACAAATATCTTTTATTAGATGGGTAGCCATATAATCTTGTAAAGACATTCATGGTGACCAGGAGATTAAACCATAATGACTCTCCTCTGACTTTTTCTCTAGCACCCTCATGAGATTCATATTTGAGTTTTGACTGAAGTACAGTATATCAACAACTATTGGATGGATTTAGTGCAGACATTCATGTTTTACTCATGCCATAATCAGGTTAAACGTCGGCAGGTTAAGATCATATATACTAGAAAATAGCTGTAAACTGCATGTAACGGTGGCAGCGATACTTATAATATTGTGTTCTTCATTACTAGTTCCCTCACTTCTGAGAGCTGACCTAAATATGAGCTAAACTGACGACAAACATTTGACAAAAACTGCATCTTGAGTGTCCATTTCTTTGGGATTATTGATAATTCTGCGGTGTCCTGAAACAGAAATAAAAAGGACTTGCAGGAGGAAACAACTCCGTGCCACATCGTGGCATTCTTTAGCACCAGTTTGTCCATTATTTTTTGGTATTGAGGACACTCTGTGGTAGGATAATGCTGATATATACTGATGGGTGACAAATTCAAGGAAAAAGCTACATTAAGTGTTCAAAAGCCACCAGAACAGCTTTAGTGTGGGAACTATTCAGTGACCCTTTGTAGCCTTTATGGAAGCATCTGCATTTAATATGTTGCTCCATTCATTAAGTCAGGTTTTACCTTTAATTTGTCATCCGTCAGTAACATGATCTACATAAAATATAAAATGCTTATTTTTCTTTGTCAAAACTTCATGAACCTGCAGTAAAAGTGCAGCGTTTAACAAGGTTAATGTTGACACTGTGTTTGTGTGTACAGTAAATTAGTTTTTGAGGTTTTGTGTCGTCATCCAACAGATGAGAGTCTCCATGTTACCCTCATAAACATTCTCCATTAATGGGCGCTGCACTGTGTCACGGTAAATGAGGGATGGCAGAAGTCGTTAAAAAACTTTGATGAACTGTAATCTTGCAGTCAAACCCTGACAAGCACACAAGTGCGTGTTATCAACAACAGTTCCTGCTACTTCATATGAACCCATCCATGCGCTGAACATGTGTGTAGAGAGGAGAGAGACTATAATAAGGGATGGACGCTTCCTTATTTGTTAAGTGACAGTAATGTTCCGAAGCAAACAAACAGCCCTGATAAGATAAGGACAGCAATCCACACATATCCTCATACTTCTCCTTCAGCTAGAAAACAGTCACACGTGGACTGATTTTGTTCTGTCATTCAAGGTGTGAAGAAATCTCAGGGCCAGGACATGTACAGACCGCTTTAAGTGCAACATGTAGGCTATCAAAGTCACAGTCTAACACGCCTGCATAGTCAAGCAGAGAACTGGGTTAAATAAAACGCCTCATTGGAAACCATCAATTATTCAGGAGCTGTACATTATCATAACATTTCTGTGAGTTAATTAACAATGAACTGAGAGGCAGGGCTGTCATATCTAAAAGCGATGAATGACTGGAGCTTTGGTAAATACTTAAAATATTCTTGTCATCACAAAGAGTAAATTACCTAGTTACAGGCCTAATGGGGTAGAGAAAGAAATACAGCGAGATTGCAGGAAAACAGTTGTCACCTGCTTTTAGTTAGTGGGTGTGAAATGAATCAAAATGAGGTAAAAAGCAGGCACAATGAGGCCATATAGTCTGAGGAAGGGGATAGGTTTCTTGACTGTTGATTGGTGTAATGGGTCAATCAGTAAGACACGCCCCTCCATCTCTAACCCCGCCTCTGATGGTCATTCTGCTGCCACAGCAACAAACAGCAAAACACATCTACCTGGATGACCTCCAGCCTATACAATAACAGATTACTGTAAATGTAGTAACTTTGTAGGTTAGAAAAATAAATGAAAGAAATGGCAGAATATAAAATCCCCCTCCACTCGAAAATGTATTTTGCTTATCGTTACTTCACTTGGATGTTTGACCATCACTGAGAATAAGGAGTTTGTTTTGTTGGAAGTTTCTCTGTGCTCAATAACGATTCTGAAATTTTTCAATGGAGGCAGTAGATGCACTTTTATTCTATTACTTTATTATTTATATACATCTTAAAACATGTCCGTAGAGGATAATATTTATGTAAAGCACTTTGAACTGATTTTTATTTATGAAAGGTGCCAATATTAATAAAAATAGGTTATTTAATGTTTTGTGCACATTTGTAGCCTACTGCAGTAAGTGAGTCTGTGTTCCTGGGCATTTCAGCTTTTACATAAAGTAAGACATAAGCAGTAGGTTTTCACTGCGTTGCATTATGGGCTACGGAGGCTGCTGCTGATGAGGAGATAGGCATCTCGGCTTCTGTTCCGATTAAATACTTCCTGTATGAGAGTAGACAAATGGTGGGTCTTTAAAAGTCTTCACTTTTTAATTCTGTAGGACCGACAACCAGCTGCTGAACATTTAAATGATCCAAATATTTTATTGAATAAAACTCCAATGAACTGAGCTGGAAATATCTTATCATCTTGTCTTGGTGTTTTAGTTGATGACATTTTAAAGAGTTACAGTCATTTTAAAACTCATGCACTTTTACAGCTGCAAAACACTCTATGCAAAATAATTCAGACTATCAAATATATAGTGGTATCAACCACTGGCACAGCACACCGTTATCCCACTTTCAGTCCAAGAAAGGGTGAACATAATTTCCTATAAACTACTATGCGATTACTCCACAGTTATTATTATTATTATTATTATTATTATTATTATTATTATTATTATTATTATTACTAATCTCAGAAATGCTCAGACATACTGAATGTACTGCAGGCTGTATATTAACTTTTTATAAGATGACCAACTAAAGGAAATACATCATATGATGAAACACCATCATGTTGAATCTCCAGTGTAAACTATGCCAACCTTGTATAATTTACTGAGCAGGGATATGTATGCAGTGGTGCATTTACTCAAGTACTGCACTTACGTACACGTTTGACGTACTTTACTTGAGTATATTGTATCCATTTTTAGCTACTTTATACACCTAATCCAATAAGTGTCAGAGGTAAATATTTTACTTTTATTCAATAGCTATAGCTACTAGTTACTTTGCAGATGGTGATTTTACATAAAAACATACAACAAATTAAATGATACATTGTTAAAGATTAGACTAACCAACATAAATAAATAAATCTATAAATTAGTTACAATTTGCTCCACATTAACTAGCTACAACAATAAAATGGTGTTTACACCTTATTTGTTCAGTAATAGTAATGCAATAATGAAATACATGTAACACTCACAAGGTAGTTCTTTCACCACTGTATGTATGTAGCAATCCTGAAGGTGCATTCACACATATCAAACAGTAATTAACTTGGGAGACAGAAGAAAGTTTGGCTAGCCGGCTCAACCGCAACCAAGAAAATGGTAGCTGAACGCTGGCTCCCCCCCGCACTCGCTTTGTATAAAACAGTGGTTGGCGTATTTTCTAGACATAGTTATGCTTGAGCTCTCTACAGCAAGGCCAACAACAAAGCCAAATCATCGACTATAGACCTATGGAAAAACGCAGCAGCAAAAGTATCAGTCCTACTGACCTCAACACCACAAGAATTAGAGGGGAGTGACTAGGCAAGGTGTGATTTCTGTTTTTGTTTTCCTCGAGACCTCAGAGGGTGGGAGATGGTTTTTGTTCTTGTTCAATTGTGTTTGTCTGTTCTGTATGTTCCAAAAATGTATCTTAAAAAAATAAATAAAAATAAAATAAAACAGTAATTAAAATAAAAAATAAAAAAATATTTGCTGACAACCAGGAATTAAGCTGTGCCAAAAGTCAGGTGTGAATGGACAGTGTCCTGTATGAAATGCAGGATTTGTGTGTGTGTGACAGTGGTGTAAGATTGAAAGGTTGATATAACTTTGTGGAGATTAAAAAGAATGAAAAAGGAGTGTGAAAGAACAGTATGTCAGTGTAAAGGTGTTTTTTTACAATAAAAAAATGTAATGCAGATAAAACTCAAGCAGAGCACTGCTCGAGATGCCGATGGAGAAAGAGCATCTCTTTTGCTGATGCATGTGTGTGATTATGAGTGAGTGTGTTAAGAGTGTGCGAATAAACTGCAAGACTTTCTTTAGTGGGAATGGCGACATAATTGGTTCCTCACACACGCACAGTGTGGTCTTAGCGAGAGAACATCTTCTTCTCCTCCACCTCTACTTTCCTACTCGCCTCCTTCCTCGCGCTTTCCTTCTCCACAGTGACAGTGAGGAAGCAGATTCACCACAGCACCCTCCCCTCTATTTATTTGCTCAGAGTCCAAAAACTGCACAGCACAGGGGAAAAAAATGATGGGTGGGGTGGGAGGGGTGTAGGAAGAAGAGGGAAAAAAGAGGGGCGGAGGGAGGGAGATACAAACATACACTGCAGATTCAGCTGCACACACGTGGATGAGACACGCACGCATGCACACACAAACACGCACACACTCCTGGTGGAGCATCTAAATCACATTAGCTGGCTGTCTGTCATCCATCACTCCCACAGACAAAATCACATGCCAGAGAGGCAGGGAAACTGCATGGCAACATGCATAACCACCCACAAACAAATGCGGTCACAGAGCAGCCGACACACCTTGAAACCAGACAGCAGCGTGCAGGAGAAAGCAATCCCTCCTTACACACAATATTCCCCAATCAAAAATCAACTTGCATTCACTTGCACGCACATCACTGTCAGCACACATCAACCGTACGTTTGGGGATCCACTCATTCGCCTCTGTGCTCTGCTGCTGCTCTGTGCATTCGGCAAACTTGCATTAACATCAGAGAAAATCAACAATTCCATGATAACACAATGGGGGGAAAAACATACCATTGTTGCTTTAAATATTTAAAGCAGAAGGAGCCAAGCAGGAGCAGAGCGACATCTTGAAAAAATTATATATATTTTTTTTTATCTGTCGGTATCCATCTTCTTTCCCATTAGGGGGATGGGGCCCTTATCTAACTGTGTGTTTGTTTTTGTGCGTTTGTGTGTGCGTGTAGACCCAAATATTTGTTAGGGGTGCCTCTTATCTTAAAGATGGTGCGTGGTCCATGTCAGTAGGGTGCATGTTGAGTGTGTGTGTGTGTGAGCGTGTTTTATCTAATGGGCTTTTTGCGTGACAATTAGCTGGTAAGATTTAGAAGAAGAAGGAGAGAAGAAAAGGTTTTGGGAGGCAGGACAAACTTGATGTGTGCTCTATACATAGACCATATGGTGCCCACTGTGTGGCAGAAGCAGGCAGAGCACCACAGCGCAGCTCTTATCTACTCGTCTATCGAGCCAGTCTCTCAGCTCACACTGTTCTCCCTCCCTCCCTCTCCGTCTTGTTAACTCTGTAACATCCACAGCCTCCTCTCTTAACTCACTGTTTTTTTTTTGGCAGAGAAAGCAAAGAAAAGAAATATTTCAGGCTTCTTTCTTATCCGGCTTCCTCCCATCGCAGACAACCGGCTCTGGCTCTTGTCTCCTCAACACCTTTCCCCGCTAAGTGCTGTGTGCACTCATCGTAGAGCTTAATCCGAACCAAAAAGGATTATTTCAATCGCATTAAAATCTGAAAACTGACAGCCCTCTGTATGTGCCATCTCGCTGATGACAGGCATTGAGGCTATGTTTACACATGCACGTGTGCAGCAAGAAGAAAACACTAAAATAACTACTACATCCTTACAAGATTCCAGGGAGGTAGCAATCAAGTTTTTATGGCCCTAATTCGAGTCGTTTAATATTTGGTATCTGCCAGATACACTGAAATAAAAGCTGTAGACTACTAAATCTGACATACATTATTTTTTACAAGCTACTTGATCCAAATACTGAAGGTCCTACTTCAAAAATATTAAGTTTAAATTGTTGAGATAGAGATTATATATATAATAAAAGTTTACCTGGGAGAATGTGACTCTGATGTGACCTGAGCCGCTAAGACGTATCACTTTGTCGGAGTTGTTGAGACTGCAAAGCAAAAAAAAGGGGATGGATGGATTGCAGCCGCTGATAGCACCATGAATCACTTGCAACCTATATCTGCACCGTCTCAAGATCAGATTCACAAAGGATATTATGCTAATGATATTACAGTGCAAACGCAACCATAAAGTTTTGCAGCTGAGTGAAATTTGCCCTTCCTTTGCATCTGATTGTAATTAATCTATGTGGCGAAGTATAAATGTTGCCTTTGCGCCAAGAACACAGAAGGGAGAAAATGGCAGAGAGAAAAATAAAAATGACATTCTCAGACCGCAAGCTACAGGACCAATGAGGTGCATTCCTTAAAACTTCAGGCAAGGAATTTAAACATGACAGAGAGACACCGTATTTGGGTTTTAATATCCCAGTCTGTCAGTGCTGTTGGTGTTTTAAAATGAACACCTTTAAACTTTAAAAGAAGATGGAATGATTTAAAGCGGACACCCCTTATAAATATGCTTCATTACCACCAACTCTCCGAAGACGCTAATAATTTTCCTGTTACTGCGTGTCACTGTTTTGCAATGAGGCTCATTTGCAAAGAAAGAAGCCATTTTTTTGCGCCAAATGTATGCACATTACCTAATTTTAATTATGTGCAAACAGCACAGAACAACAGGATGCTATTTGCTTGGCAGTGCAACTAGGGGTGCATTTTATCCTTTGTGGGTGTTTTGAGAATTACAGGGTTTCTTTTTGTTTTATCTGTGCAGGTTTAGCGACTGGAAAAGCCGATCAAGCCTTTGGTGAATTTGCCAGTCCACTAGTGACTATACAGTGGTGTTAGAGTGGAGCTTCTTCCTGCACTTAAGATCTTTGGCTGAGTACACACACCGGCTGCAAAGAGTATGTTAACCAGACAAGTCAAATGTTGGCCTGCTGTCAAGTTCGTCACCTAAATAACATGCAACCAGTTCTTTTAACTGGACCGTCATTGCTGCTGCTACATGAATGTAGCAATGTTTCGTACACTGAGCTTTGCTAATGTGAAAGAGAGAGGCTGACAGATTTGTTAGCGCTGTAGCTCATCAGATAATGTACAAAATTAAAACACAGAAGAGTGCAGTGGTGAAGAAGGGATCAGATTTTGATCACTTTAGCAAATACAGATCTGTTAAAGATAGCCTACGGATACTAAAGATCGGTTTGAGACATAGATCGTCTACTTGTGAACAGCAGCAACAATTACAGTACTCCAACACACTGTAGTTAAGAAAATGCTAATGGCCGAATGCAGCTGCAAGCCCGTGTGTCCATGTGCATGCACGCAGCATCAAAGCAGTAAGCGAGAGGGCTGCTCTTTCAGTTGGCTCATGAAATCATTTATTTGCCCACTCCGCACACACACACGCACACACAAACACACTCCCCCCAGCCGTTTGATGTGTAATGAGAGAAACCATTAGCAGTAAAAATGGGCTCTCCCCGCCCTGCCGCTCAGCAGATCTTAGTCAGAGCCACAGTTACATGTCTATTTATACATTCACTCCTCTTTAGATTTTCTTCATCTCTAACAGGGAGCAGTTTGCAGTTTGCATTCCTCCTGCCCTTCTCTCCCTGTCTTCTTCTCCTACTGCTCCTCTCCCTCTGTCTCTACCCTCCCATCCCCCCTCTCTGGCTGTCTCCTCCCTCTCTATACCCTTCCCCCAGCTCTTTCCTGCTCTGTGCCTCCCTCCCTCCCTCCCTCTGTCTCATCAGGCTATATGCAGCAAGGCACAAATTCATAGGGGGAAAGAGAGACAGCAAAGGAGAGCTGGAGAGATGGGGGGGGGGGGTTGAAACAGAGAGATGGTTTGGACTGAAAGGGAGCAAAACAAGAGCGAATGACCGACTAATGGGGAATGAAGGGGCGAGAAAGAGTCAGAGAGAAAAAGTGAGAGAGGGAAAAGGAGGAGGGATGGGTGGTTGGTGGGAGAGCAGCGAGGAGGAGGAGGAGGAGGGAGAATAGCTCTTGCTACAGCGATGGGCGTTCCTCTCCCGGTTCCTGCGAGGTCAAAAGTTTACCGTGGTTTTAATTTCACCTTTCCACAGCCAATCAGAATGTGTCTCCTGCTGCTGGGGGAACTTTGACCCACTCGGAGAATTTGACTGTAAAGATCTAAAGCGCGCCTCTGCTTCACCACCAACAACGCTCTGGTTTTCTCCTTTTTATATTTATTCCCATCTTTTCTAAGCAGACATCCCCCTGCAGGTTTATTTGTCTTTCATCAGAGAGGACCAAAAAAAACAGTTGTTGTTGATCTAAGGGGATTGCGAGAAAGGGGATGAAAAATAGGAGGATTTATTTTTTATTTTTTTGCATTTTAGTACTTTTCCTCTGCTTTCCAAAACAGATGCCACCTAGGCGGCGTGTGGGTCGAAAACCACAAGATCAACAGGACGCCTCGGCACTAACACACAAATCCACAGTCCATGTTCACGTCACTCGATCAGAACAACATACACAAATAATCACAGACCAAGTGCCCCGCAGTGTTGGTGGGTGTAAGAACCCCTGTGTGTGTGTTTATATGTGTGCAGGCATGTGAGAGTGGAGAGAGTGCAAGTATGTGTCTATGAAGGGGGAGGAGGCTACAATTAGATCATAGCATCAGAGAAGGGAGGGGCGGCTCTGCAAATAGAGCGAGCAGAGTCGGCATGGCTGGCGACAGTAAGTAGAATGGCTTCAAGCCTCTTGTAAAGGAGACTAGTCTGGTGTTTGTGTGAGTGTGTGTTTTTCTCTATAGCCTCTTCATCACTGTCTGTGTGTGTGTATGTGCGTGTTTGATTAATTAACAGCCACGGCCACTGAAGAAGCTCCCTGTTGTTCTATTCTCCCCACATCAACCACACAATTGCCCCCAACCTCCTCATCCTCCATCCAACTGATTGTGACACACACACACACGCACACACACACCTTTGTAACAGACTCCGAGATGTATAGCCACCTTCCACCTGTAGCTGACTTTCTCTTCACAGATGCTACATTTTCATCCAGCTCTCCACCCAGAACATAAAATATCTGTCTGTTACAGTCAGCTGCACTTCAAGGACAACTCTGGTGATATTCCATAATTTTCTTACTGTCAACAAATCCCATTATACCCAACAACAAATGTATACTATTATCAGGTATTTTCTGTGTATCCAAAGCCTGATATATCTTAGTCATCTGTGCCATAGTGTGTTCAAGTTGCCAAGTTCTTTTATTGTTGTTAAAATTATTAAAAACACACCAATGAGACGAATTGTTGCCTTGAGTGACAATTTCCCTCATTACCATGAACGTGGGCACTTTAGTTTATTTTCAGTCACTCCCACATACACCGACCTGATGCTGTAAACACACAGTAGAGCACCAAATCCACAGCTGAAAATAGTCCCCAAAAATACACTATTTACTCCTTTTTAAGTAACTTATGCCAAAATCTACAGTGGCCAGCTGTAGACATTATATAGCCTTTTTAAATCATGGAACTATATACTTATACTACACTGTATATACTACAGTATATACACAACTATATACAGACAATATTTGCAGGATGTCCAACAGAACACAACCTTTCAAACTATCAAATGATGATGCAAAATTTGCAAAAAGTACTTGGATAAAAATACAGCTACTGACAGCCAACCAACAAGTAGAGAATTGCCTCTCTTCACTGAGATTTATATTTCCACAACCACCAGCCATTACGACCCCTTAAATGTCCCAAGTAAACAGATCATTTTACATCTCCCCCTTTCTCTCCAAGTGGCGTTTCATACATTTTTCTCTCAATGCTTCATTCTCTCTTTTTCTGACCAGTTCTCAGGTGAGACAGAGGAGCAGTGCTGTGTTTTGTGGCAGTGTCAAATTCAGGTGGATTGATAATGGTAGCGGAGGTGTAAGAAGACATTGCAAGCAACTTCCTGATCCATTTATTATCAGCCCAATCCACAATGTGAGCATGTGCAAGTTGTTTCCTGAGCTTTGGCTAAAGTTAGTTTCAAAGTCATACGAGTTAAAATATTGATTTGCAAGCACTTTAACCTGACTAAGTTGCTTCAGTAAAGTGGTCTTGAGGGATAGAGGCCTCAGTGTTACCCTAGGGTTTATGATTACACAGTAAATGGACTGTTTGAGAAACACTTCAAATGTAACAATGTCAACTGCATTGGCCATTCTTCTGCTGCTTGAAATCCCATAACACCGACAACCTTTCTTTTGAGCAGGAGAAGCAAATAAACTGTGAAGCAGACGAAAGCTTGTTGAAAAATCAGAATCATCGTGACACTAACCCTTAGCCAGGACCTTAGTTTGTTTTGTTGGTAAATAGAAACTCTAAAAGCGCTCAAGAACAAACACACCCTGCGCAGTGTTTGTCATAGCATCATAATCACACAGCAACAAGTAGCCCAACCCCCTCCCCATAACTCCTCCGGCTATATTTCTGTTCTTTTGTGCAGCTGAAGTGTGTCAGGACAAAGGTTAAATGTAGAGCAGTCACAAATTAGTACTGACTAGTGTGTATTTCTGGGTAATGTGATGCTAAAGGAACAAGTAAAGTGACAGAATACATACAGCATGCAGCAAAGCAAAGAATAGAATCAGTGAAGAATTGTTTGCATGTTAGCTTTGTAACCAGTCTCCAGGTTCACCAATCAAACCTTGTGAATGTGTTTAAACTATTTCGACCAAGGTTTCATACAGCCGGACAGCCAAACGGTTCTCTGAAATGACTAAACTCAAGGTGAGACATGAGCAGTAACCGGGGTATGGTCTTGCCCCGGTTAAGTGAATAACCGGGTTATGCCAGTTCTCCCCGTATACATGAGCGGTAAAGAATGGGAACAATGACGGGAGTAACTCTACCTCCGGTACAGTAGGTGGCGCTCTGGCTTTTTCTTCCAGTTGACCTATGTCAAAATAACACAGGCCACTAAATTAGTAGAATTTAACAACTTAATGTTTCATTCACACACTATTGTCACAGTGTAGGAAAGCACAGTGCTCTTAATAGATGACTGACAACTTGTTCGGCTCATTATATCTGTAACCGGTGTCGCCCAGTGACGTGTTAGCTAGCTAACGTTTACATTAGCCAGCGGCCTCCGCTTTTTTACCGAGACAGTGTTGACAGCCCCGGAGCGTGCGTCCCATGTAGGCTGAATCCTTGACAGCGGCCTGGGGTCGAATCTGACCCACAGCCCTTTGCTGCATGTCGTCCCCCTCTCTCTCCCCTTTCCTTTAAACTATCCTGTCAATTAAAGGCCATAAAAGCCGGCAAAAATAAATAAATAAATAAATAAAAAAAAGGTGTATACATGCAGGAATACCCCGGTTACTGAAGGAGTTCTCTTGGTCGGTTAACCGGGTTACGAGAACTCCGATTTTAACAGCGTAAGGTGTTTACATGGCGTTTGAGAAATCGGGGTATTACCTTAACTTAAACTGTATGCAAATGCACTGATAGAAACTGGCAGGATTATAAACTGTGTGCTACACCTGAGTTCCTCTGTACTGCAATACTTGCTGTCGCTTTTGGAGACAGCAGGAAGTCAATCAAAAACTCCAGTTCAGTGATTTAGATTCAACTTACTACTGATAGTTTCCTGTTTTACACCACTTTACTCTGATTGTCATTCTGATTTTGATTTCTTCTTCTTCTTCTTTCAATTTCCAGCAGACTAGGCACAGGATGTGCATTGCTGCCTACTGCCGGTTAAGCCCATTGTGGCTAAGCTTGACAGCTAACACTTCCCGCAGCTGCTTCACAGTAAAAGCTAGCTAAATCAAAAAGAAAATGAGTGAGTATTGCACAGTGGACCTCTATAGCAAAGAAGCAAAACAATTTGTTCTTTGACAAAAAGCTAGGATTAGAACACCTTAAGGTGCTTACAAACCAACCAGACAGCCGACCGTCGGCAGAAAAGGCAGTCGGACTGATCAGTCGGGTCCCCGAGGTCCAAAAAGTGCCTCAGAACACACCGATACGATACGCTCTGTGCGTGCGCGAAACATAATACGTCTCCATAGCAGGCGGCGCTGCTCTGTATTGTTTCCATTAACAGTCTGATTGTTTCCCAGAAAATTAAAACCGGCAGCTGATTGGACGAACGCGTCACGTGGTTCTTTTTTCTCTGGAAATTCACAGCCACTGTCATGGCGGCTTGTTCAGAATACAATCTCATATTATACTAAAATAGTTCACCGAAACGTGTTTCTGAAAACATTTTAAGCGAGAAATAGGCCATCCAGTTGCTGAATCTGTCTTCATTTCAGATCGACAAAGGTTAGTTTAAAAGATTTTCGTCAGATTTTGAGAGGGTCATCCGCTCACCATTTCCGGGTGAGTCCCGACTGCCCTGTCTCCGACTGAACATGTCGGGTCGGCCAAAATGAAGGCCGACAGCTCCTCGGACGGACGACGGCACGGAACACCCCGAACAGACTTGAGTCACTGATCTCGCCAGGCGGTCCGACGGCCGATAATCGGCTCTGTGTGTCAGCACCCTTAAAGTTCACTGTTCCTTTTCACTGTGAAGCCGCTGCAGGAAGATCCGTGGAATTGAGATCAGAAGGTGCGGAGAGTATCAGGAAACAGTAAAGCTCATTTCTGTCTATATGATAGATCTTAACACATGCAGAAAAGTTTCTCAATTATAATTTTTATAAATAGCTTTAAAATGATTGAAGACAGACCCCCTCCCTTTCTTTTTTTACACGCATCTTATTTTGTAAATCATCGTGATCATGGAAGTGGTATGAAGCTGCTTCCCTATACTCGTCGTCCCAGATTTCTATAACTTAACCATACAGACCAGAATACAGAGACAAAAATGTTGACCTGGTTCAACTTTTGCAATATGACATCATGCTAGTCTGGCTATCACCAGACCAAGCTCAATCTTTTAGGATTGAACATTAGCCTGGGGAGTCTGCTCTGTATTTTCTACTGCACAAGAGGCGTGATCAATGGGCATAGTTCAAATGACTCTGTACGCAACTGGATAGTCCTTCAACCAATCAGACCAACGATCCGGGTGACGTAGCAGCTACAGCAGCGGGTTGCTGCACTTCGGTGGCCGCTATGTTGACTGTAAACAAGAAGCTGCTTGGTCGCTTCTCTATCGTCATCGTGTTAAACCCTCAAATAGCACGCCAGGTGGATAAGCCAGTTTGTGATTGGTCCCCGCAAAATTGTAACAGAAGCAGGATAGATAAATGTACAGGTTTCCAGCCTGAGCTGCAGGGCGAAATCAAATCGCCGGCAGATCGGACTAGGTTTACCCAGTCTAACGTCATGCTGCACTGGTAAACCAAAGAGATGCAAGCACATATTCCTGGTAGATTACTGTTTAACGTGAAGAGGGTAGCTGTACGAGGAATTTGTATAAATTATTTTTTTGTCAGGATAACCTCCTCCAATTGTAAAATCCTGTCTACTGCTGCACAGTGTTTGCCACCTGGAAACTCATGAATCTTTTACTTAAATTGTGCTTCCTGGATCATATTTCATCTTCTCCATGTTTCTTTTTTTTTGTATCACAGTGCTATTTTGGGTCTGAACGCCCACTAAGCACCTGAGCATACCTGGCTAGTCGCTGTGGGCACAGACCATAGACTGTATATAGAATGGACCAACAGATCCCGTTGCTCTGGACGGAGACTAGTGAAGGCCATTAGAAGCACTTTTCCGGTGAGTGCCGAGCGTTACTGCGCAGCCTCCAACTGAGAGACACGACGTAAATGTGACGTGAGCAACCTGTCTGAAAGTTGGAAGTCTTCTGGTAGCTGTGCCAAGAGAAATCTCAATCATTCCGAATATTGCAGAGACGGAGAGCGTACATATATGTAAGGAGATAACATGGACACAGGCTAATTATTGCTAACTAAAATGCTAGTTAACATTAGTAATTAAACTTAAACAGTTAATGTATGTCGAAACTGCCTGTAAGCTTCTCCTGTACTATACGGCAATTCCTCTACTATGCGACAGTAAGTCGCGTGGTTATGACACAATTGTTAGCCTATTTTTACAAAAACGTCTACTACGGAGCCATAACGTGAGGTACAAAGTAATGGAGCCTTTTATACATTGTCGTGTTTCTTTAGAAATAAACAATGGACAAATAAAGTCTTTAAACTCTTCAGATGTAGTTATTCGCTGTCAAAGTGACGTCAAAATGAATGGCAGTCAATGGGATGCTAACGGCAGGTGAGTGCTTGTTAGCATCAAAATGGCGCCATAGGAGGCACGCGTTGTGAGGAGAAGCTTACCCCCTTGGTACAGACTTCCAGATGTTACACACCAGTCTGATCATGTGAAGAGTTTCCCAACACTATATAACACTTTGTTCTTTGCTGAACACCACTGACCAGAACTTAAGGTCGAACTAGAAGTGTCCTCCAGGTAAATTATTAATGACTCGTTTTCTTTTCCTCCTTGTACCTTTGCTCCTCCACCGTCCGTTTCCTCTCCCCTTTCTCTGCTTTGATTATTGTTTTCTCACTCTGCCTCCCTCTCATCCCTACCTTCTCCTTTTCCCTTCCCTCCACCCTCTCTCTAGTGTAGAGATGGTGTTATTTTTAGCCCTAGTGAGATAGGGAGAGAGATCGTGCTGGGCCAACACGTACTCTCCACAAGGCCTTGACTGGAGACCTGTCACCAAGGTGTGAGAGAAGAACAGTTTTCAGTTAACACAGTGTGTGCATGCGTTTCCACCGTGCATGTTTCCTGTAGTATCCCATAGACCTTAAGCTGCCTTCATTCGAGTAGACCAAAATGTCCCTGTGATAACAGACATGCACCCTAAATAAAGGTACAATCTGTGATGCAAATGTAAACAAAGGGCAGCTTCGCCACCAAAACTCAAAACAGGATTACAGCAGTAATGTTCAAATGTGAAAAACATATAAAATTGTGATGGGTTAACATTTCTTTGTGGCTAAAATTGAGATGGTGATGATTCAGTGTGATTGGGGTTTAAAGGGTTCAGCTCCTGTTTAGATTTTTATGATCGTCAGCCTTGAGTTTCACAAAAACAATTAGCTTTTTTTCTATTATCTATGCGGTTGCCAGAGCTCTGATGTTGTATTGGTTAGCGTACAGGTTCATGGACCAGTTCAGACAATGTAGAGAGTTAAGTTTCAATCTTAGCCAGCGTTACTTAAATGGCCGTCATCTTCTTGTTGATGTGTTTAAACAGGTCGTCTTTGGTCTTCTGGATGGCATTCAGCATGTCAGCAAAGTTCACCCGTTCGTTAACGGTGCACGGCATGGATGAAACAGGTTGATTACATAGATTTTTTTTAGCTGAGGGTTTGAGCCTGCCACCCAACAGTCAGTGGTGAATTCAGCCATATCACATTATGGTATGGGATGCAGAATAGAGAAGTTATTGGAGTGCACATTAGGGAGTTAACAAAAGCACAGTCACACCGGTCATGTTGATCAGTTAACATTACAACGCTGCCAGCACTCTTTGATGATGGTTCTATATCATACCTGGAATTTATACACTCAACACAATTATAGATTTGGCTTTTAAGTGTTATTGAGCAAGACATTAAATCCATACCCACTAAAGGGGGACAAATTGAGTGGGATGGGGGGGAAATGAAAACAAATGAAAAGGGTATAATATTAAAATCAGATCAACAAACAGAAATATATCTACAAAATATACATACAAAACATAAAAATACAGGAAGATACATTTCCAAGTGTGATCTTTATCTAAAAACATCCTGAATCGCAGGTTGTAAGCCCTTCTCAGTTTCATAACCAGTATGAATATATTGTTACGAGCAGATGCTACTGAAGTGTTGGCAGTGTAAAAAAACAGTGAAGCAGCTGCCTTGGTCAGGGACACTTAGGGTGATTTGCAGTGGCGTAGCATGTCATTCAAGTCACAATGATGCAGCAGCTTTGATTTGTTGTGCTTTCTGTCAAATCAGGATATAGGAATGGAACAGAGAGGAAAACCAATCTGATCCAACGGGTAATCAGCTACGGAGACTAAAAATGAGTTGTATTTAATGGAAGGGACCAAAAAGGAATAGTTCAAAAATCTGTGTTGGTTTTATTTTTGAAATTTGTATTTTACTTCACAGTACACTGCGGGTATTATTTGTCTAAAATGAATGCATGTTATATATAAATGAAGCTAGAAGGGTGACATTTTCCATTTTTTTTCACATCTGCCCTCCTGTTAATCCATAGTTATCAATTTAAATGGCTGCGCCTACACACATATTTGTCCAGGCAGGTTTTCACAGGAGAGGAAAAGGCAGCATTTCTTCCATCACACTGCACCTGAATCTACCAGCGATGTCAGCAGTCTGTCAGTCTGTCACCAGCAGCCTTCTAGATCTGCAGGCAAGCCAAAGCTGTTCACTTGATGGTTACCTGAGTGGGCAGCTGAGTCCAACGGGAGATGATATTTCATCCTGGGCAACGTGTCTAACTGAGACACAGGAACATGCACGTATACACAGCGAGAAGAAGGAGAGGAGAGTCTTAATGCAAGCGAAGCCTTCTTTTTGGATAAAGTCTGATTTGCTGGACAACACTTCAAAATACACAAACAACAGCTATAAAAAGCTCCCAAAAGAGGAACACGAGAAGAACCGGAATCTTTGTATCACATTGCATCAAATCAATATTTAAATTCTGGCCCCTTTTCCTCTAAGAAGAGCATGCAGATGTCACTGCCTGTTTACTATGACTCGGATCTTAGATCTTACATCTTAAAAGAAATGAGAGAGGTGGGGGAGAAGAAAAGCTGATTCAACCAAATACGCTCCCTCCCCTCTGCCTAAGCTGAGGCCGATGCATGGAGGGCTTCTTCCTTCTTCCCAGCTGGCAGAAAGAGATGGGTGAAGGTAGTAACTGCATAGTCCTCCATCCACAGCAGAATGTGAAATTCAGCAGTTTGACTAAAGCCTGAGCCTGCGTCCTCTCTGCATGTCATGAGCACGCTTTTAAAAATCTCCTTAGTCATATGTTTCACTGAGCTGTCTAAATGTCTCTTTCACAAAATGGGATTCATTGGGGTTAAAGGCATTGATAACAGGGGCAGGGTGAGAATTTCTGCTTATCGCTCACCGAGCTGTTCGTTCCTGCCGCTTCAGGCCGCTCTGCTCAATATCGCTCCAAGCTCAACTCAGATTTCACCTAGCTTCGCTCAAATCGCTCACCACTCTCTACAAAAAAGAAAAAGAAAAATAGCTGCGTTGTATTTATCAGATGAATGGCACCCGCCCTCCCTCCATGCCACCAGTGCCTGGAGCTCCGCCGGCAAAAAGTCCACCAGATGACGGGCCACTGGTGGCTTGGAGGGAGGGCAGGCGCCGTTTATCGGCATACTGCTCGCACTGCAGTAACAGAGACGGGCTCGGTCATACTTCAAACTCATGGTGTTAGCGGTACTGGAGGGAAGTTGGAGCAAGATGGAGCGGGAGACAAGGTGACGCTCCAACTTTTTAAAAATCCAGTGTCCACTCCATCCAAAACCAGTGGTGGAATGTTACTAAGTACATTTACTCAAGTACTGTACTTAAGTACAAATTTGAGGTACTTGTACTTACTTAAGTCTTTTTTTATGTCACTTTCTACTTCTACTCCACTACAAGAGAAAATATTGCACTTTTTATTCCACTACATTAATCTGACAGCTTTAATTACTTTACAAGTTACAATTTTTAGACACAAAACACATGTAGTTTATAAAATACGATGTTATTATAAATTAAACTACCCAAATATATAACGGCCAACAGATGAAATGAAGTGTTTTAACACTCTTTTTGATGCTTTTGAAGCTTTTTTGGACACAATACTCTGTTGAAAGCGGGAAAAAAGGGTCGAAAGCGTCACTTTAGTTTCCAGTTTCTAAAACGTGAGGATTTTTCTGCATCGAGTACATTTACTTTAATGCTGGTAATATAAAGGTTATAATGTACAAAACTTTAAGTAAATAAAAATGTAGTCCAGCTAGGCGTCTTTTCTGTGGTGTGCTGTTATCAGCTACTTAAACAAGAAACCTTGGGGAAAAAACTGAAAGTAAAAGCTTCTGCTACATGAAATCATCTTCCCACTTTCAGAAATCTCCATTATTATTGAAACCACATGTTTCAATCCTATTCTGAGTGGCTTGTAGCTTGTTCAGTTAATACAGTTATTTTAAGTTATTCGTTTTTATTGTTGTGTTGTTCGTGTGGACCCCAGGAAGACCATTGACTAGCTAATAGGGATCCAAATAAAGACTAAAGAATACAGCAATTACCAAAGCTATTGCTCATGCAAGGTGCCGATGTTACAGTATGTTGTAAATGAGCCTGACAGGCGGAACGGATAAACAAGCCTCTGTGACATCACAACACCAACAGTGGGACCTCGGATGGGATGCGGAGGGGCAGCCAATCAGATGAATCCGGCTTTGCCGGCCTGCTGCTCCACACCAAGGTGACGAGGTGGGGGTAGCAGACCTTGGAGTGCTCTCCCGCTATCCTGAGATGAGTGATGCTGCCGTTAGTGGCACTGGAAAGAGGAGCTGGTGGATGGAGATGGCGGTATATATATTATATATATATATATATATATATATGTGTATGTGTATGTGTGTGTCAGGAAAAGAGTGATATAGGAGGTGTGGCAGTTGAGGAACAGCAGTGAATTAAGTTGAGGAGGTGGTCACGTAACAGCCGGGTTCAGGCAGAGTTGAAGCCACTTGCTCACTGTGCTACAGCTGGTAACATTTACCTCAAGTCCTACCCCATAAATGTGTGTGTGTGTGTGTGTGTGTGTGTGTGTGTGTGTGTGTGTGTGTGTGCGCGCGCAGCTAAAGGAGCTCTAAAACACAAACTAGGTCTGGATTTTTACAATGGAAAATAAGTAACAAAACAGAACTCCCCTTCTTAGACACACACAGACCCTTCTGAGGACCCCTTTAATAAGCATCCATTACCTTACAGTAACAAGAAACATGAAACTAACCTCCTCCTAGCCTAAAATCCAGCTCTTCTCTGCCCAGGGCTCACAAAAAGGTGACAGATTGCGTTATCTTACTCTCTTTTAAGCAATGATACACCTACACATCGCCCCGTAAACCATCATGTCACTGACCAGAAAAAGCGACATGATTCCTCCCTGCTCTCCCTGAAAAGTTGGTTTGTGAAAATCCTATGGGCTGAAATATGTGTCACCAGAAACTGAATTTGAATCGTTTATATTTGAATTGCTAAACCTGAATAATTGCATTGAAAAACTTTTCAGCTGTAATATCTCAGCAGCCACTAGATGGATTATCATGTCATTTAGCACAGACATTCATAGTCCCCTGAGGATGAACCCCACTGACTTTGGTGACCCTCTGACTTTTCATCTAGTTCCACCATCGGGGCGAAATTTGTCCAACATGACCAAATATCTGCAAAACTAATGACATTCCCATCAGCCTCAGCTGTACTTTGTGCTTAGTGTTAATTAGCTAATGTTAGCATGCTAGCCCTCTAAACTAAGATGGTGAACATTACACCTGCATTACATCAGTCATTTTGAGCATGTTGCCATGATAGTATTAGCATTTAGCAGAGTAGCTAGCATGGCTGTAGACTCGTCTTGTTTTCTCTATTTACTGCGTGGAGCTACAATTCACTAGGTATTCATCGCCTGACATGCTGAGGTTTTCTGATACAGATTGCGACCAAGATTTTATTTGACCCAATTTTGCACAGTGTGACATACAATGAACCTGAAATATTGCTGCTATCACACAATGTGTTGGGGTCTTTAAAAAGGTACAATGTGTGCTGTACTGAGTCCAGTCAAACATGCAGCAGAGCCCACGAGGGATGCTGCAGCCCTCTGAGGAGAGGAGAGGAGAGGAGGTGGAAGAAGCCCCAGGTAGCCTCACAGCAATGCACCATTAGAGAAAGGAAAACACAAAGCCAAGCTCGCTTCTTTTCCAGCCACTGTATCCCTCTCTCTCCCACTGACCAGCTAAATATTTTATCAGCTGGCAAAAGAACCTACAAGCCCCAAGGCCAGGGGTTCTTTTTTGTTTGTTTCTTTATTGAAGAAAGTAAGTGTGTGTGTATGTATGTCGATATGTGTGTGTGTGTGTGTGTGTGTGTGTGTGTGTGTGTGTGTGTGTGTGCGTGTGTTAGATGGGGAGGGGACAGAACAGAAGTGCTTTTGATTGGTCACTTTGAAGTAGTTTGTTTCTCTCTCTCTCTCTCTCTCTCTCTCTCTCTCTCTCTCTCTCATCCCATCCCATGTGCAGCACGCTGCTCAGTTCAGAACTGGATGAACGACCTTGAGCAGGCACACAGGGCTGTGTTGCCATGGCAACGAAGCCTCGCGCAACCAGTAACAGCTGGATGCAACAGCACTCCCTGAATTTTAGCGGGAGTCGCCACGTTAATAAAACGACTCCAACGTCTCCTCCCCCCTCCTCACTATCTGCCGCCCCTCCATCATAACACACACACACACACACACACACACACACACACACACACACACACACACACACACACTTAAGTGCTATGATTCAGGCGTAAAGAACATAAAGTCCTGGGCACCAGCTAACTGCATACCGCGAGAAAGAAGCGCAACGAAGAACAAAAAGACTAGAGGAGGAGAAAAAGACAAAAATCAAGAGTGAACCACAGAACAGGGAGAAATGCACCGAGATGGGCACTTGACATTCCTCTCACACAAGAAAAAGCTCTCAGAAAAATAAAGCAGCAGAGGACATGAGCTGCACTGAGGCATTCTGGGGAAAGAAAGGAAAGTGAAACCGAGGAAATGCAGTCAAGTTGACAGTTGTTCTGATGGTGCATCAGCTCATCCCTGTTTGATATTTAGTTATTACATTATCACAGACATATGTATAAACTACTTTATAGGTCCTCACTGTAACTTTCCCCCTAAAAAATGTTTAAACACAAAATACATTTTTCTACACCTAATGACAAAACAAAGATCAATTGGATCACCTGACATGCCAAATAACAGAAATGAATGACACATTTCTCAGATCAATTTCAGACCACAGCAAGGACATGACCTGTGTTTGCTGTTACTGAACGGGTCAGCGCCTGTTGACCTAGTTTCAAGACTCGTTCCAGATCAGTGTTTAACAATACAAACATTACCTTAAAGATAAAGTGCATAGTTTCTGTCTCCCCCATGAGGAATTCTAAGTATTGACAACAAAACTGTCGGCACACCCACATAATACAAGCCTTCCGTGATTGCGCACCACCCCCACCCCTCCTCCACACAGTTACTTGTAACCAAGGAAGACACGGAGGATTAAAAAAAAACATGGACTCTTCTGAAGAGGTAATTATCTTCACTCGATTTTCTGTGTGCGAAAGCCGCTGGACTACACAACCTTCTGAACATAGCGATACTGAGAAATACAGAGAGTTGTGTGGAGCTGATAGTCTTAATTAGCTTTGTAGCAACTCATTTGGCAATGGCTTGAATGTAACAGACATTCATTAATATCAAAAAGTTACGCACTAAAGCTTTAATAACAATAAAATGTAACAATTTATACATTGCAGGCTTTTTTTCATCATCAATTAATCTGTAAAGTAAAAAAAGTCAGTCATTAGTCCAAGATGATATCTTCAAAATGCTCGTTTTGACCGACTTAGAGAAACAACAGTGAATAATAACTTTAGGGTCACCAAGGAATTACTAAAGAATTAGTATAACCATTTCTAGCTAAAAGTATAAATGTTATAAGTTACAGGTATATCGAAAATATAAAGTTGTATTGTTTACCTTGGTGTTATTGGTGGAGGTTTTGTGGCTTAGCTTACTTATACAGTGGCATGGACGTGATACAATGTATTAAATATATGCTCATTGGGCTACTTTATTCATTAACGCGCAATAAAACAATACACTGTGCAATACACTTTAGTGGCATGTAAACATAATTTATTCCAAAGGAAGTGTGATAAACACACAGGATTTTCCACCTTAACATGTGATAACACGTCATTTTCCACCATGCATCCTGGTGATGGAGATGGGTCCCAGCACCAGAGGTGGGCCCAAGCTTGGAGCTCTGCAGCAGGATATTATTGCGGCTTAAGTACAACCCTTGTTGCATGCCGTTCCCCATCTCACTCCCTCAATGTAGTGGAGGTTGGCAGCGAATTCTTGTCTTTTTACACTAAATTCAACACTTTTAAATATTACAAAAATGCAAACATGACTGCAGAAAGTGGGTTGTTTCAAAAGATGAATGTTTATTTTAAAAGAAAATAAATGTAATGTCACACACACCATCTACCATTTAGATTCTCAAATGTAAAGAAGGATTTATTCAAGCTCTGGTATAAATCTGAAGTATAGCGGTGATG